>NC_069508.1:188683695-188686195 GCF_027579735.1 Bombina bombina | reverse complement strand
ATGAGATGTGAGATTATGAATTTTTAACATAATTATGTATTTATATTTCTAATATTTATTTAGATACATGATGTTTTATATCTTTTTAGCACAGTATATATTGTTATTTAAAATATGTATCATTATAGTCAACTTACATGTGAACCTATGATGATCAAATTCTTTACTGCACTTATATGAGCCCTTTTGGAACACTAAGAGTTAATATGGATCAGGTATCATCACCCTGCCCATAAATAGCAGGTAGGAGGTGTTAACTTTCACTCTTGAAAAAGTTCCTGTGTGGAACGAAACGTACGTCGAGTGAGCACACATAGTGTGCAATAACATAGTTCAAATTCAGTTCCTGTGAGGCCACTGTTAGTGTTTTTTTCATATACTATTGTTAAACACTAAGTGGGCTGAGGGACTAGAACATCACTACCCAGTGTTACTTCTTGTTACCACTTGTTACTACTGGTGTATACCGTTATAGTAAATGCACATAGTGTGCAATTGTAGGTGCCGGTGAGGCCGCTATTAGTGCTGGTCACGTATATACAGACACTAAGTGGGCTGAGGACCTAACTATCTGTAGCACTAACGTGTTCTAAAAACATCACCTAAGGACAAGGATTACTACAGTTGAAACTCGGAATCCATCTTGGAGGAAGTTCTCCACTAACATCGGGGTCGGCTTTGCACAGCACCACGCTACTACCCGTAGCGTTCCAGCCCCCGGCCAAGGACACACCTGATTGGTCCAACGGTTTACACACCCCCATCTAGCTGAGACGTGGAGTCTGTATTTTGGAAGGATCGCAGCGGGACACTACATAATCAGTGACTTCTTCAAAGTTATTATACAAGGCCTGTATTTGTTTTTAACATTGTGAGTGTTATTCTAATGTCAATTTTATTATATTAAATCATACGTTTAATCTGCACTTAGATGCGGTGGGCGCTTCTGTTTCTTCTTTGTTTTTTCTTATATATATATATATATATATATATATATATATATACTGATTATAGACACACACACACACATATATATCTATACTGATTATAGACACACACACACACATATATATCTATACTGATTATAGACACACACACATATATATATATATACTGATTATAGACACACACACATATATATATATATACTGATTATAGACACACACACACATATATATATATATATATATATACTGATTATAGACACACACATATATATATATATATACTGATTATAGACACACACATATATATATATATATATATATATATATATATATACAGGGAGTGCAGAATTATTAGGCAAATGAGTATTTTGACCACATCATCCTCTTTATGCATGTTGTCTTACTCCAAGCTGTATAGGCTCGAAAGCCTACTACCAATTAAGCATATTAGGTGATGTGCATCTCTGTAATGAGAAGGGGTGTGGTCTAATGACATCAACACCTTATATCAGGTGTGCATAATTATTAGGCAACTTCCTTTCCTTTGGCAAAATGGGTCAAAAGAAGGACTTGGCAGGCTCAGAAAAGTCAAAAATAGTGAGATATCTTGCAGAGGGATGCAGCACTCTTAAAATTGCAAAGCTTCTGAAGCGTGATCATCGAACAATCAAGCGTTTCATTCAAAATAGTCAACAGGGTCGCAAGAAGCGTGTGGAAAAACCAAGGCGCAAAATAACTGCCCATGAACTGAGAAAAGTCAAGCGTGCAGCTGCCAAGATGCCACTTGCCACCAGTTTGGCCATATTTCAGAGCTGCAACATCACTGGAGTGCCCAAAAGCACAAGGTGTGCAATACTCAGAGACATGGCCAAGGTAAGAAAGGATGAAAGACTGAACAAGACACACAAGCTGAAACGTCAAGACTGGGCCAAGAAATATCTCAAGACTGATTTTTCTAAGGTTTTATGGACTGATGAAATGAGAGTGAGACTTGATGGGCCCGTGGCTGGATTGGTAAAGGGCAGAGAGCTCCAGTCCGACTTAGACGCCAGCAAGGTGGAGGTGGAGTACTGGTTTGGGCTGGTATCATCAAAGATGAGCTTGTGGGGCCTTTTCGGGTTGAGGATGGAGTCAAGCTCAACTCCCAGTCCTACTGCCAGTTTCTGGAAGACACCTTCTTCAAGCAGTGGTACAGGAAGAAGTCTGCATCCTTCAAGAAAAACATGATTTTCATGCAGGACAATGCTCCATCACACGCGTCCAAGTACTCCACAGCGTGGCTGGCAAGAAAGGGTATAAAAGAAGAAAATCTAATGACATGGCCTCCTTGTTCACCTGATCTGAACCCCATTGAGAACCTGTGATCCATCATCAAATGTGAGATTTACAAGGAGGGAAAACAGTACACCTCTCTGAACAGTGTCTGGGAGGCTGTGGTTGCTGCTGCACGCAATGTTGATGGTGAACAGATAAAAACACTGACAGAATCCATGGATGGCAGGCTTTTGAGTGTCCTTGCAAAGAAAGGTGGCTATATTGGTCACTGATTTGTT